>NC_037668.1:218924361-218924716 GCF_003255815.1 Theropithecus gelada | reverse complement strand
TTTTTTTTTTTTTTGAGACGGAGTCTCGCTCTGCCGCCCAGGCTGGAGTGCAGTGACTGGATCTCCGCTCACTGCAAGCTCCGGGTTTACGCCATTCTCCTGCCTCAGCCTCCCGAGTAGCTGGGACTACAGGCGCCCGCCACCTCGCCCAGCTAGTTATTTGTATTTTTTAGTAGAGACGGGGTTTCACTGTGTTAGCCAGGATGGTCTCGATCTCCTGACCTTGTGATCCGCCCGTCTCGGCCTCCCAAAGTGCTGGGATTACAGGCTTGAGCCACCGCGCCCGGCCAGAGTAGCCATTCTTTATTCCTTTGTTTTCTTTTTTTTTTTTTTTTTTTTTTTTTTTTTTTTTTTT